>NC_056730.1:475473578-475478578 GCF_019279795.1 Protopterus annectens
AAGCCATGGCCTGAAGCTCAATGCCAAAAAGTGTATTGTCATCCCCTTTGGTAAACACTCTGTACCCATGAACTACCACATAGCTGGTAGTCCACTTAATGATGAAAATGTGATAATGAACCTTGGGACACAGGTGGACAGTAGTCTCTCCTTTGATAATCACATCGCCACAGTGGTCAGGAAATCCTTCTACATGGCTCATCTCATCACAAAAGGATTCTCATCCAGAAAAAAAGAGGTCATTGTTCCCCTCTACTCATCACTCATTAGACCCGTTATAGAGTACAACGCCCATTTTGGTATGTACCTCACAAGACATCTACAACAACTGTAAAGACCACAGAAATGCCTCACAAAGAGGATTACTGACCTCAAACAGATGACCTACGCAGACCGTCTCAAAAAACTACAGCTTTAGTCCATCGCATATCGCCTACTCAGGGGCGATCTCTATCTAACATACAAAGCTATGTCAAACCCAGAGCTGTTGGACATGCTTCACTTAAAGAAATCCCAATCCCTTTGAGCTACATGCTCTAGGGACTTAAACCTTGTCACCACAATAAACAGAACATGCTGGAGGGATAGATTCCTGTCCCAGAGACTTCCCATACTCTGGAACAGACTACCTATCTATGTCAAACAGAGCTCCTCATTAGCACTCTTCAAGAAAAATCTTGATGATTGGATGGGAAATAGGAAATTCATCCCAGGGATCACTTCTGTGGCTCTACTCGACAGGGGCACAGGAAAATAATTTTCTTGGGTGGTGAAAGCCAGGCTACTTTTTTTGGCTAGGCTTATATTGGTCCTAGGGCCAATAGCCTAGTACCTACCTATGAACCTTTGAACCTATGAACACACACATATACATATATTACTATGTATAGATATGTATAGGAAGATTTATTTTATTTATTTTACATTTGTTGACCGGGATAGTCCGACTGGATGCATGTCCATTTTCAGTGGAGACCCGGTCAGAAAAGCTCCAAGGTAAACAGAAACATTAAAAACATGTTACAATTATAATTTTGACAAAGCTTATATAAGCAAACAATAATAAACATGTTCCACAGGTTAGAGTTAAACCCTGATGAAAGCCAGGGGTAAATTAAACAGTATCTGATTAATAGATTTTACATAAACTAGAAGAGAGTTAGCCAGGCTTGATACAATGACATGGCCAGTTTAGTGCCAGATGTTGTTTGAGTCTAGTTTTAAATTGACCTAGGCAAGAGAGTAAAGTAATGTCAGCTGAAAGTGAGTTCCAGGATCTGCCTACAGAGTTTGCAAAGACAGTCACCAGCTGCATTGTTAATTTTGCTCACCTGAATTAGTAGTCTGTTAGAGGATCTAAACAGTCGTGGATTGTGATAGGGGGTGATAAGATTTTTTAAGTGCAGGAGTATTATCCAGGTTATAAAGGATTTTATAAGCCATGATCAGTTGGTTATACTGAATTAGACTGGGTATTTCAAGCCACCCAAGCCAGTTAAGATTGATGCAATGATGTGTCCTAAAAGGCAGCCCAGTGGCAAACCTGGCAATGTGGTTATAGCAGGTTGAGAATTTGTTAAGTACAGCCTTGTTTATATTAGAGAGTATAGGGGATGCATACAGAAGCTTTGAGAGAAGGTGAGAGTGAGCTATGGCAATTTTAGCTGGAGGGGTTAGGAAGGCTTTTATTCTGTAAAGTGACCCTAGTTTTTTATTGATGGTTTTGATCGACTGGTTTACATGTAGGTGGAATTTTAGATTATTATCTATAATGACACCTAGTAGTTTTGTAGAGGGGTCAGGGGAGATTTATGTGCCATCATTTGCATTTATGGTAAAGGTAAAAGCAGGAGACCTTTGTGTTGGTGAGAATAACAGTATTTTAGTTTTTTTGAGATTTAGTATCAAACGACGTTCAGAAAGCCAGTTTTCTATAGTGTTAAAGGTGGACTGGGTAGTAGACCATAAGTCTGTTGGAGATGTGGCGGAGCAGATCAGGGTAGAGTCATCAGCGTATTAGATACAGCTGACTTTCGGGATGACAGTATACAGGTTGTTAATGAAGATGGAAAACAACAGGGGCCCTAGTATAGAGCCTTGTGGTACTCCAAAGGTGTTGGGTAGTAGGTTAGAGAGTTTGTTCTGCCAACGAACAACCTCCTGCCTCCCAATCAGGTAGGATGTAAACCATTGAAGGGCCTTAGTATCTAGACAGAATGTTTGCAGGGTGTGTATTAGAAGTTGGTGGTTAACCATGTCGAATGCCTTGGAAAGATCCAAGAAGAGGGCGAAGGATATGAGATTTTTGTTGCGATTATGGTTTATGGTGTTGGTGAAAGCTAGCAGGGCTGAAGCAGTGCTGTGGTGTGAATGGAAGCCGTGTTGGGTATCTGACATGAGGTGATTTTGGATTAGGTGGTGCATGAGTTGTCTGTGAATACATTTTTCCATAATCTTTGCAAGTGGAGAGAGTATGGCTATTGGTCTATAATTGGAGAATTCAATACAGCTGCCTCCTTTATTAAGAGGGATTACATAGGATATTTTCCAGATGGTGGGAATTCTAGCTTCTGTTATGGTTCGATTAATTAGTATTGATACTGGGTAGGCAACAGCATCAGCTGATTTTTGAAGGTACTCAACGGGGAGCTAGGAGGTAGTTGGCTTGCTAGGGCTTGAGTTTTCTCAGTAAAGAATTGATTAAAACTATCTGAAACATCCTGGGGGGGGGTTATCAATAGTAGCAGCTGGGATGAGGGTAGACGTTTGTCCAGGATGAAGTAGATTATTTAATCCTGCCCAAAACTTCTGAGGGTTGTTTTGATTTACTGTCTGTAAGTTGCAGTAGTATTGTTTTTTGTCTTGTAGAATGGATTTTTTGGTTTTGTTCTTAGATTGCCTATATTTAATTTGATCTTGGGGTCTTTAGTAGAATGCCATAAAGCCCCTAATTTGTTTCTACTGTTAATTTTGAGTTTGGATTCTTTAGAAAGCCATGGTGCAGTGTTTGCTTTTGTTCTCTTTGAACAAGCAGGTACATGCAAATCTAGGATCTCAAGAAATTTGTTATTAAAGTATGCAAAAGCCTCCTCTAAGGGGAGTTGTTTTAGAATAGATCAGTTACATGAGTTAAGTTCTTGCTGGAATATGGCAGAGTCAAAGTTTTTTTTGTTTCTAACTTTTCTGAGTAAGGGTTATTGGGGATTAATGGCTTTGTGCTTAACTATATAAGTGAGAAGGTGATCGCTTAGGTTGTCGGGGAGGGTACAAGCAGAGTAAAGTTGGGGGTGACTATATATGAGTACCCAATCGAGTATGCTTTCTTTTTGGTTGGGTTTACCTAACCTGGTAGAGGTGGATATGATTTGATTAAAAGCATGCAGGTTAATATGGGTTGATGGGGATTCTGAGGAACAGGTGCTCCAGTCTATGTTAAAATCCCCGAGTAGTAGGGTTTATTGGGGGTAATGACATGATAGCCAGTGCAGGGTGTCTTCAAGTATAGCTATATTGTAACCTGGGGGAATATACATGCAGATGATATTAATGCATTTACTTTTGTTTAGTTGCAATCTAGTTGCAAGAATTTCTGAGTTATTAATCTGTGGTGATTGTGTTACATCTATGGTCACATTTAACTCAGATTTAGAGTACAGCTAACCCCCTTCCTGGAAACATGATCCAGCCGTTGTATGTTATACCCAGGTGGTAACACTTCCTTGTCTGTAGTGTTAGGTTTTAACCAAGTTTCATACAGACAGAGAATCTCAGGGGATTGGACAGCCAGGAGTGCATGCAGTTCATGTACCTTGTTATTAATGCTTCTAATATGGAGATGACAGACTAGGAGAGAGTTAGTTGGTCTATTGATTGTAGGATTGTAGCTTAGGTTACTAGCAGAAGGGGGTGTATATATCAGAAGTGGATAAGCCAGGGTTGGGGTGAATGTCACCACCAAGTATTAGGCTAGGTCTGTACTTAGTAATAAGCTTCAGGAATTTATTTAAAAGTTTGTAGTAGTGTCTGGAAATAGGGCTAATGTGCCAGGGGTAGGACTGTTGATAGACTGAACAAGATGTTGAGCAGGGCCCGGTATTATATGTATGGTTGAAGGTGGGAAGATTTACAGCTGGGGTGATAGTATGGCCCTTTGGGACTTGAAATCCCGTGTGAAATTGGTTTTCATACAAGGTAAGGAGGTATGGGACCAGCAGGAGGGGTATCAGAGGGGAATAAATCATTGTTAGGGATACAGCTATTGTGTTAAGGAATTGCATTTCCTGGTGATACAACACCAGAAGAAAGGGTGGAGGTAACTATACTGGTAGGGGATGGGAGAATGCCAGATAAAAGCTGATAGGTGCTAGTAGAATGTAGATAAAGGAAAGGGGTGTGTGGTGAACTAACCTAGATGAAAGCTGATTGGATGTAGTAAGTGGGGCAGTGGCTATTTTACTATAAATGTAGAGGTAGTGGGGTGGGTGGAAATAGGGGGCAGGGAGGGGAGCGAAGTGAGCCTGAGTGAAGTGAGGGCTAATGGAGTGGGGCAATTGCAATTAACAAGGTTTCCTAGAGCTTCCTAAAGCTGTAAGGTAAGTATTTTAGCTCTTATATTACAGCAGTTTTAGCACTTCATTTTGCTAGCTATATATTTGCTATTTTTTAATACAATTTTTTAGTAAGAGTCCTATAGTTAATGTATTTCTAGGGAAATTATAAGGTTAGGAATACAATAGCTGGAGGGGGCAGGGGTAAACTACACTTTAGCTAGTGTTGTGAGTTAGCCAGTTTGTAATGGGGACAAACTGGAGATACTGCTCAACTTACTTGTGCATGCACAACGAACAGAGGGGTAGGGAAGGCACAACAGCTACAGGATGAAATGAATGTGAGTTAGGTAGTAGAGAGTTTGATTAGAGATGGCACCCTAAGAGGGGGCTGACTGATAAAGATAATCAGGGGGTGGGGGTGGGAGTCGCAGATAGGTTGAATGGAGTAAA